>NC_081236.1:637649-675149 GCF_902713425.1 Acipenser ruthenus
GGCTTCAACCCCCCCTACCCCCCCTACCCCCCGCCCGGTCACCCCCACCACCATCACCACGGCAACCAGGCCCGGGGCGGCGGAGGCGGAGGTGGCGGCCCCCCCCAGCTTCACGGAGGCTACACGACCCCCCCCAGGATGAGGAGGCAGTTCTCGGCTCCGGATCTCGAGAGCAGAGAGACTCCCGTCTGAGCAGCGGATTATCTTTTTTTTCAATTTTTTTTTTTTCTTTTTAAGGTCGTTTTGTTTGTGTTTTTAGGGGGAGGGGAGACAAGAACATGTCAGGTATATGGAGGAGAAGAGGATGAATAGAGAAGGGTTGAAAAATTTGGATTGGGTCCAGAGAGGGTTATGAAACTGTGTGCGTGTCTATCAGTGTGTCTGTGTCTCTGTGTGTCTGTCTGTGCTGTGTTCGCCTGTGTGTCTGTCTTTGCCTCTCTCTCTCTCTCTGTGTCCCTCTCTCTGTCTCTGTGTGCCTGTGTCTCTGCATGTCTGTGTGTCTGTCTGCTGAGTTGCATGTCTCTGTGTATCTGTCTCTGTGTGTGTGTGTCTCTGTGTCTGTCTGCCTGTGCCTGTGTCTCTCTCTCTCTCTCTCTCTCTCTCTCTCTCTCATGTGCCTGTCTCTGTGCCTGTCTGTCTCTGTCTGTGCCTGTCTCTCTGTGCCTCTCTCTCTCTCTGTGTGTGTCTCTCTCTCTCTCTCTCTCTCTCTGTACCATGTTGCTTGTACGCAGCTCTTTGGCTGACACGTTTCATGATCTCCTCTCTGCTCCAGACTCCACAGGAAGGCTGGTGAACAGACTTCAGCGTGGGGCAGGTAGACTTCCAGATCTGTAGCAGCGGCAGGGCGGTACCTGGTAGGGTTTGTAAAGGAGAGTGCCGGGGATGAAGTCATGTTGGTTTGCGGACGTGGCGTGCAGTGTCAGTGCAGGGAGAGGAGTGTTGAGTGACAGGAGGAAAACTGACTAAAAGACGCAGGAGGAGAGAATAGAGAGAGAGGGGGGAGTGAGGGAATAGAGAGAGGGAGATAGGGGGAGTGACTCCGGATCAGGGACGGGCAAAGCTGGTTCTTCCACTCCTGGTCTTTGTTCCAACCCTGTTCTAAATCTTTTAACTGAACCAATTAATAAACCTGCATCCAGACATTATCTCATTTTACCTGGAGTGGAACAGCCCACCAGGACCCGACTGGACACCCCTGACTTAGAATAAAAGAATAGAAATTTTTTTTTTCGTACTATTATAACGCCACGCCAAAAAAAAAAAAAAAAAAAACGCTCGCCAGCTTTGCCTTGCGTCACGGAAGCTGCTACTAAAAGAAATACATTTTTTTTAAAAAGTACCCGTTACTTTTTCTGCAAGGCATCGTGGGTAGGCGGGTTGGCGCTGGTGGGGGGGGGGGGGGGGCACGGTTTCAGCGAAAAACCGAAATGGTTACGACTCTGACGACAAACTAAGACTGTAAAAACTGTAAAAGCAGTAAAGTGGGCTGAAGTTTCAGCTGGGAGGGGGGGGGGAAACTGGCCAGCGATGGCCAACCCCCCTCCAAAACCTCGCCTTCTTTTTGTCTCCTGAATTATTGCAAGACGCCTCCTTATTTTGGCATTTTCTTGCTAGGAAATGGCTGCCCTTGAACTGTCAAGCTGCTGAACAACCCCCTCCTTAGTAAAAAAAATAGTGAGAGAGAGAGATCTTAATCCGCAGCACGAGACTGTAACACTCAACCTCAGAATCAAACTGGGGCCACTTCCATCAGCAGTGAAATCTGCAACAACAGCCCCCTGTCTGCAGACCTCCAGTGTTCCCCTGACAGTATATTCACTGCCCTTCACATTCAGCATATTTCTAAAAAAACGCCTGTCCGTTTTCTATAGTGTCTGATTCTGTATTCTCTCTCTGTCCTCTCTCTCTCCTCTCTCTCTCTCTCTCTCTCTCTCTCTGGCGTCCTTGATATCAGATGCAGAGTCAGTGTTGAGAGGCAGAGTTTTGCCAGCCCGCGATGCTGTCTTGGGATTGACTGGCAGACAGACAGGGTCCCAATTGAAAGTGCTGTGCTGCTGATGAAAAAGATTGCAGAATAGGCTGGGGGAAAGAATCACAGTTGCTGGTATCTTTTTTTTTTTTCAAGGGCCACAGAAAAGTTGAAGGAAAGAAAATACATAAAACGAATCCCTTTTAAACTCTCTCCTCATCCGGGGTCCTGATTCCAATGGGGCGGGGCCTTTTTTATAGGCGTCTGTAAAGAATGCCTGAGCGGTGAGAGAGAGGGGGTGGAATCACAAAACAGAATTGTTTTTGTTTTGTTTCAAAATCGGTTTCCCACACTGCCAAAGTGTTTTTCCTGGTGTGTTGAGATTTTTTTTTTTTCATTATTATAATTCTATTATTTTTTTTAACATGAGTGATTTTGTATAACCTGTAGTGCACATTTTAAATGTTTTTATTTTTTTGGTGGAGGGGGAGGAAGATGAAAACGGCAAATATATTTAAAAATGAATAAATATAAGCATGCCTCCTTACTAAGGGGGTGGGAGGAGTTTACTGTAACTTTATACACCACTTTCATTTTACGTTTTTGAGAAATGTTTGGAATTCTGCGGTGATCCCTTACGTTTGGCACTTGTATCCCATTTGACTTTGTTTCTGTGTGTGTGTGTGTGTGTGTATCTTACACATGCATACAGTATATTTCTGATTGTCTGTTTTGAAGAGTAATGACTAGTTATAGCTGCAAGATGCTACTGTTTTTTTAATTTTACATTATTTCTTTTCAATCTATCATGACCTCGGAAATTCAAAATGACTTTTAAGTGGGGGGTGGGGGTTGTTTTTAGGATGAAATATTTGAATGATCCTGTGCAGTAATTTCTATATAAATTAGGAAAAAAAATGTGGGTGTTGGTTAATTTTTTCCATGGGGGGGGGGGGGTCGATCAGTGGGGGTCCAATCGCACAAATCTTCGATTTCATATTTCCTTTGATGTTTTTGTTTTGGTAAAGCATGCAACATATTTTTCTTTTCCTTCCTTTTGAGTACAACTGACATTTCTAACCCTGATTTTATGTTGATGATTTTTTTTTTTTGGGGGGGGGGGGGGGGTAGAGGGATTGGAAAGGTATTTTAGATCCGGGATTCCTGTGTGGGTCTTGGAGATCACCTGACTTTTGAGGTGAATCTCAGGTTTTTTATGCCTTTGGAGAAAATAATAAAACTTGTTAATATCTTACAGCTGTATCTGTGGAGTTCTGGTGTCATTTCTGTGTTCAATGCAGAGCTGGTTTTAGGTTATTATTAATGAGTCATTTAGCAGACGCTTTTATCCAGAGTGACTTACAGAGACTAGGGGGGTGAACTCTGCTTCATCAACAACTGCTGCTGCTGCTGCTGCAGAGTCACTTCCAATAGGACCTTGTTTGTTTTACGTCTCATCTGCAGGACGGAGCACAAGGAGGTTCAGTGACTTGCTCAGGGTCACACACACACAGGGAGTCAGTGGCTGAGCTGGGATTTGAACCTCCTGGTATCGAGCCCCCTTTCTCTAACCACTGGACCCCCAGCAACTTTTAGGTTTGCATTCTAAATTTTGAAATTGATTGGGGTTCAGAACTCCCCTCAATGAAGTCTGTTATTATTATTAATATTGAAATGATCAGGAGCCAGGAGTTTGAGCAGGGTTACAAACTCACACTAGCCCTGCTGCTGCTGCTGCTGCACCCAGTCCTGGGGTTCAGAGCTCCCCTCAATGAAGTCTGTTATTATTATTAATATTGAAATGATCAGGAGCCAGGAGTTTAAGCGATCGGTCCTATTTATATATACTATATAATAAATATATATATATATATATATATATATATATATATATATATATATATATATATATATATAAAAATGTGTCTATCTATCTATCTCTCTCTATATATCATTAGATAGATAGATATAAAATAATCCACAAGAAAAATTCCTCCTAATATGAAGCCTACAGATTCGGGTGAGATTTATTCATGCTGACATGTAACTAAAAAGAAACAGTGTTTTGTTTTTAAGCACGTAATCTATTTCAGAGAAAGGAAAATACAGAACATTTTCAAATCAACATTTGTATGCATGGTCCATCTTTATACATATATATCTATAGAATGAATACAACAACAAAAAAAAAGAGAGACACATTCTACGCATTACACCGTTTGTAAGACTGGATTAGCACAACTGAATGATGCCCAGCAGCTAGGCAATGTGAAGCAATGCAGTTTTAAGACTTGACCGAGACGGACGTGTGGACCCCGTTATGTGCTACGGAGAGCTGCGCTTCCACTAGCCACACTGGAACTCGAGTCCAGACAGGTGCTGGCTGAGACCACATGCCAAACCCAAACAGCCACCTGGGTGAACCTCTCAGAACTACATTTCACATCATCCTCCTGCTCACATATGTAACTGAGATGGATTTACCAGTGATCAGGAGGGTGATGGGAAATGTAGTTCTGAGAGGTCCATGCGGATACATGGGAAGCCAACGAGGCAGGGAATGCAAATTAAAAGTTTTAAAAAGTGGTCAAAATGTAAAAAAATAAAACAATACACATACCTGACGTAAACAGTTGTAGCAACACATGGGAACACGAAACACAATAAAATTAAAAGGACCTTATGTGTACCCTTTAAGAGGACTTGCAGTATATATTGTTGTTTTGGTTCTGGTAAAATTGAACAGACTGGGAGTTAAAGACTGGAGTAAACGCTTTGGAAATGTGTCCTGTTATGTTTCGGTCTTCTCTTTAAAGGAGCTGGATTTTAATTAAGCATTGAAACAAGCAAGCAGCCAACAGGCTGTGCTGTGAATGGGACCCTTGGTGACGTTTGCATATCTGAACTAGACTGTGTCTCGCAATAATAATAATAATAATAATATTAACAATAACAGGATCCCAATGGTAATAAAAGGCAGATCGATCCCATGCATCATAAGAATGATAAAGCTAAAAATGTAAAAAAGATTACAATTTTAAAAAATATATATGTCTGTACTAACTGGAAGTATTTTACTGAAGTAGAAATGTATGTACTAGAAGATATTGTCAGAATACCAATTTTAAATGTTTTTCTTCACTGACAAATGAGTAAATAATATTTTCTATAGATAATAATAATAATAATAATAATAATAATAATAATGATTAATAATAATAATAATAATAATAATAATAATAATAATAATAATACTACTTTATAGTTTTACACTAGACTGTGCTGTATTGTTATAAACATGGTATATATTTGTGTTTTAAAATACAGGGTTCATCAAATTCAACACAAGTTCTTGGGTTTAAGTAAGGCCAGTAAAATTTATTGATCCAGGGATGGGAATAAGACTCCTGTTGCATAGCGGTTTGATCCATTCCTGGTTTTCCTGTGAGTTTTATTAATGAGACACACCTGAGTTTGTTAGCTATACACACTGTAGCTAATCAAGCTGGTAGTAAAACCTGGAATGGATGAAACTGATGTGCAGCAGGAGTCTTATTCCCATCCCTAGATAAATATGACTGGCTGATTTTGATTGGAATCAGCCAGCAAACACTTGTAAACATAATCATTCAATCTAAATAAGAAACAGACTAAACGCTGATATTAAAGCATTTTAATCTGCTTATGTGGATACGGTTTAAATGTCTATAATTATTTGTCACAGACGTTCTGATGCGCGATCTGCACTCTCAGCGATATTGTAAGTGAAATTGTGTCGAACAGCTTCCAATTGGGGACGTGACTTTCTAACATATAGAAAAAACACCAGCTCCACAAAGTGATGGTAATCCTTATTAGATAAGACTGACTGCGAGATGGATGTGAATATAATTACACTGAACTGTCCTGTACAGAGAGTTGTCAAAAATCAGGGATAATGCCAGTTAAAATGCCCCAGGATCGATCGATTGATTGATTGATCGCTCTGTGTACCATTACTTCCAGTAGACGACACATCGGATCAGCTTCGTGCTGGAGAAGCTAGCCAGCGTAGTCTAATAGTGCTGAGGATCGTTCAGTCTTCTTCCGTTGGGGGTCGTGAGTTTTTGGACCCCAGCGTTTTAGACCCCCAAAATCTGCCTGCTTTGAAGATGACTGTGGTCCCGTCTCTGGTGCTGAGTTCCATCTGATTCCCTCGACGCCGCTGCTCTTGTCATCGCAAGAAGACCATTGTCAAGAGACCTGATAGAAGAAAATACATATACAGTACATACATATACTTTTTCAGGCTCCGAGTCTCCAGGGATAATCACAAGTCGCTCAGCAGCTTCGAAGACGGAACAATAACGTCAGCCCAAACGCCTTTAAAACATGCCATGGCCAAAAGTTTAGCATCCCCATATAGAATGAACAGATTCTGCGTCATAAAGTCGAAAGAAACCTGCTGAATAATGTTACATTAACATATTGAATCACACACGGCTTTGTAGTTTTCCAAGCTGATGTTGAAAATTATAACGCATGGTAAAGAATGTCCTGATCATCCCAATTGGATAACGCTTTTACTATTATGGGATGTCAAAGCAGGCAACAGTTTGGAGGTCGGAGGTCGTGGTTCTTACCCAGGATGTAGGCACACACCAGCTTCTGCATGACAGTGACGTGAAAGTGGGGCGGAACCAAAGTGCTGGTGTCGCCGTGCAGGGGGAGCATGAGGAAGGCGACGCACGCGACCCCAACCAGCACACAGAGGAGAGAGAACCCCGGGGTCTGGCAGCGACCTACAAAACAGGAAATAGAAAAAAAGCTATTCTCAATACTGTGCGAGCGTAGATAAGCCTCTCCCCTCTCCCTCCCCTCTTTCTCTCCCACTCCCCTCACCTTGCAGTGCCAGTATGTGTGCTGAGACCACGCTGTCTGGCAGCTCCCTGGGCTGTGCCGGTCCAGTCGGTTCTGCCCTGGCTGTGCTGGCCTCTGCCCTGGCTGGCTGCAGGACGGCACACACCTCCTTGCTCCCCGCAGCCCCCCTGCCCGCCCCCCCCTCCTCCCACACCTCCATGCGAAAACGTTCCTTCTGCCCATAGTGTCTGGGGCTCACATCCCTGTGCCGAATCACTCTGCAGGGGAAAGAGAAGCACAGAGAGAGAGGCTTCAGTGTACTGAATATAGGGTGGTTAAAGAAAGGGGCTTGACACCAGCAGGTTCCTGGGTTCAAATCCCGGCTCAGCCACTGACTCCCTGTGTGCAACCCTGAGCGAGTCACTGAACCTCCTTGTGCTCCGTCCTTCGGATGAGACGTAAAACAAACGAGCTCCTATTGGAAGTGACTCTGCAGCAGCAGCAGCAGCAGCAGTTGTTGATGATGCAGAGTTCACCCCCCTGGTCTCTGTAAGTCGCTTTGGATAAAAGCATCTGCTAATTGACTCATTAATAATAATATAAACATTCTGCATCACCTAGAATTTTATGACATACCGGTGTGTGTGTATATATATATATATATATAAAAACATGATTTTAGATCTTTTATTTAACATTAATAATAATAATAATAATAATAATAATAATAATAATAATATTTCTTAGCAAATGCCTTTATCCAGGGCGACTTACAATTGTTACAAGATATCACATTATTTTTACATACAGTTACCCATTTATACAGTTGGGTTTTTACTGGAGCAATCTAGGTAAAGTACCTTGCTCAAGGGTACAGCAGCAGTGTTCCCCCGTGGGTTTGAACCCACGACCCTCTGGGCAGGAGTCCAGAGCCCTGACCACTACTCCACACTGCTGCAAAATGATATTGCAAAAGTCTACCGGAAGCCATAATAGATTTCGAAAATGCCACATTTTTCTAGTCAAGTTTTTTGTTCTGATCTGATCTCTTAAACTGCTGCCCTTCTCAAGCAATGTTCCTTCTCCAGCGTGTGCCCCTCCCATCTCGCACTCACATGTCAATGCAGGAGCTGGGTTTGACGTGGCCCTCGGAGTCCAGCACAGTGAAGCGGGCGGGAGCAGTGCACAGGACTGAGAGAGGAGAGGAAACAAACAAGAGTCAGCTACTGGAGGAGAGCAGCGAGCGCGCAACAGCGTCTCGGACAAACAAAACCCTATTCAGTGCATCAATTAATTCAGCTGAAGAATGCAAAATCCAGAATCTATGATTTTCAAAAAAAAAAAAAAAAAATCCTTTATTGAGCGAGCACAGGGCAAGAAAAGTGTGTTTTTTTTTAAACAGATATTTTGGGAAATCGTCAGGCAGACTGCCGGTTCAAATCCCACCTCTGCCACTGACTGCCTCGCTGTGTGTGACTCTGAGCGAGTCACTTCACCTCCTTGTGCTCCGTCCTGCGGATGAGATGTTAAATCAACGTCCTATTGTCAGTGACTCTGCATATAACGCACAGTTCACAGCCTGCCTCTGTAAAGCGCTTTGCGATGGTGGAACACTATGAAAGGCGCTATATAAAAATAGATATTATTATGTTGAACGCCATGGTTCACAGTCCTATAAAGAGAGGCTAATCTACCGTTGCAAAGACACGAACGACAGAGAGACCACTGGGGTTGTACAGCTGTGGCCAAAAGTTTTACCAAGAATTTTAGGATTGAAATATAATTAACGAACATAATTCCGATCTTGTATTTAACATCGTGTAATCAAAAGAAACTACAAAACGATATCGCTTAACAAAGTCTATACCGGAAGCCATAATAGCAGTACAGTAGTATTTCATGTTAAATTTTTTCGTGAAGTATAGGGGAAAACTACAAAGCGGTGTGCGATTCAATATGTTAAGGTAACATGATTCAGCAGGTTTCGTTCGACTTTATGAAACAAAATCAGTTCATTTTAACAGCCCTCCTTTAAAAGCTAACCAGAGACACGGATGACAGACAGAGAGACTCACTCTTAAACTTCAGGATGAAGCTGTAGGGGTTATAGAGAGTGAGGACCTGCTTGTGGCTGCTCTGGTCATCAGCGAAGAAGGTGAGCTCATGGGGAAACAGGAAAACAGGCAGCTTCCCCTCGGGGGCGGGGCCAGCGGGGTTCCGGAACGCCGACAGGGAGGTGGAGGCGGAGTCTGTCCTCCTGGCTCCGCCCCGCTCGCGCTCCTTGACTCCTCCTCCCTCAGGGTCCCGTCTGCGCATCTGCTACGGCCTGACGAGGAGCATTCTATACTGTGGAAGGATATGTGTGCCGGTGCTGGAGAGCGCCACCTGACGGAGGGAGGAAGGAACTGTTCGTTATTTGCATTTTTATGAAAGATGGATTTGCTTATAAACAGGGCTTGAACTTTTCAGGGGGTTTTATTTTCCAAATCTCGACCTCTCTTTAAACATTAATTGGTAGTTGTTAAGCTGTCTATGCATCCTTATAAAGAGAAAACTAATTAAAGACTGGGTTTAAATGCTGGACTTGCTATCAGTGTACAGCAACCTCAAACTAGGTCTCCTGGAACCAGGTTTCAAGCCGCTGCTCCTGAAAAAGTGGCTTTGGGTTCCCTCAGCTTTACTGTCATTTTAAATTAAATTAACCCACCAACACAGTACAATTCTGCAAAACGACAGACAGTCTGCAAGTATTCAACAGTATCAAAGATTAGTCTGACTGAAATTACTCACACAGGTGTTACAGGGCAGCACAGGGTTACAATGCAAGCTTCATATTGAAATACAGTGTAGTTTACAGTCAGTGCAAATAATAACACTACTAGAATACAATATGAACTAGGATGCTATGTATAATAATAACACTACTAGAATACAACATGAACTAGGATGCTATGTATAATAATAACACTACTAGAATACAACATGAACTAGGATGCTATGTATAATAATAACACTACTAGAATCCAATATGAACTAGGATGCTCTGTATAATAATAACACTACTAGAATCCAATATGAACTAGGATGCTCTGTATAATAATAACACTACTAGAATACAATATGAACTAGGATGCTGTGTATAATAATAACACTACTAGAATACAACATGAACTAGGATGCTATGTATAATAATAACACTACTAGAATACAATATGAACTAGGATGCTGTGTATAATAATAACACTACTAGAATACAATATGAACTAGGATGCTATGTATAATAATAACACTACTAGAATACAATATGAACTAGGATGCTATGTATAATAATAACACTACTAGAATACAATATGAACTAGGATGCTATGTATAATAATAACACTACTAGAATACAATATGAACTAGGATGCTATGTATAATAATAACACTACTAGAATACAACATGAACTAGGATGCTATGTATAATAATAACACTACTAGAATCCAATATGAACTAGGATGCTATGTATAATAATAACACTACTAGAATACAATATGAACTAGGATGCTATGTATAATAATAACACTACTAGAATACAATATGAACTA
The DNA here is from genome assembly GCF_902713425.1 of Acipenser ruthenus. Taxonomy (NCBI): domain Eukaryota; kingdom Metazoa; phylum Chordata; class Actinopteri; order Acipenseriformes; family Acipenseridae; genus Acipenser; species Acipenser ruthenus. Next base: position 648,046 of record NC_081236.1, read on the forward strand.
GGATGCTCTGTATAATAATAACACTACTAGAATCCAATATGAACTAGGATGCTATGTATAATAATAACACTACTAGAATCCAATATGAACTAGGATGCTCTGTATAATAATAACACTACTAGAATCCAATATGAACTAGGATGCTGTGTATAATAATAACACTACTAGAATACAATGTGAACTAGGATGCTGTGTATAATAATAACACTACTAGAATCCAATATGAACTAGGATGCTATGTATAATAATAACACTACTAGAATACAATGTGAACTAGGATGCTGTGTATAATAATAACACTACTAGAATCCAATATGAACTAGGATGCTATGTATAATAATAACACTACTAGAATCCAATATGAACTAGGATGCTGTGTATAATAATAACACTACTAGAATCCAATATGAACTAGGATGCTATGTATAATAATAACACTACTAGAATACAATATGAACTAGGATGCTGTGTATAATAATAACACTACTAGAATCCAATATGAACTAGGATGCTCTGTATAATAATAACACTACTAGAATCCAATATGAACTAGGATGCTATGTATAATAATAACACTACTAGAATCCAATATGAACTAGGATGCTATGTATAATAATAACACTACTAGAATCCAATATGAACTAGGATGCTATGTATAATAATAACACTACTAGAATACAATATGAACTAGGATGCTATGTATAATAATAACACTACTAGAATCCAATATGAACTAGGATGCTGTGTATAATAATAACACTACTAGAATACAATATGAACTAGGATGCTATGTATAATAATAACACTACTAGAATACAATATGAACTAGGATGCTATGTATAATAATAACACTACTAGAATCCAATATGAACTAGGATGCTCTGTATAATAATAACACTACTAGAATCCAATATGAACTAGGATGCTGTGTATAATAATAACACTACTAGAATCCAATATGAACTAGGATGCTCTGTATAATAATAACACTACTAGAATCCAATATGAACTAGGATGCTATGTATAATAATAACACTACTAGAATCCAATATGAACTAGGATGCTATGTATAATAATAACACTGCTAGAATCCAATATGAACTAGGATGCTATGTATAATAATAACACTACTAGAATACAACATGAACTAGGATGCAACAAGTTAGGATTACAGCAAGTTATATATACAGTGACAGATTAGCATTTGCACTGGCTGTAAACTACACTGTGTTTCAATATGAAGCTTGCATTGTAACCCTGCGCTGCCCTGTAACACCTGTGTGAGTCGCCTGGGATAAAGGGGTCTGCCAAATAAATACATAAATAAATAAATAAATAAATAAATAAATAATAATAATTTAAATTTCCATGCGAATGATATTTGCTGTCTACTTCCTTAACCCAGTGTAAACAACACAAACCTAGCGAAGCAAATGCTTTTTTTTCACAATCATTTTTTCTTGACTAGTTCGAGGTGTGTTTTATAACTGTTTCATTGCTGCACTCTTGACCGCTTATCGAAGCTCAACGTTAAGTTTTCGTTTTCTTACCCGAAGTTGAAGACTTTGACGTTTCCGACTCAACCCTCCGTCCGCCGCTCTCCTTCTTCAACCACCGATACTCCGAGTCCCGCCCCTCGGCCCCGCTGTATTGGTCAGCTGCCCCGACTCTGCTCAGCCCATTGGCTTAACCTACACGTCTGTCATCCGCCGTGAGAAAAAACGTCTGCATGCCGTCGGCAGAGTAAACAGCCCACCTCCCACGGCGCTGATTGGTTCGCCTGGAGAAGGCGTGTGAATCTTTAAAGAAATGCGGGTGCTGATTGGCTGTATGAGCTGTTCACTAACTGTAACCCGCCCCCTATATATTGTCCAGTATGCGACAACAACACGATCCTTATAGAATTTCAACACTTCTTTTAGGCAGAAATACTGTGATAAATTACATAATTTTAAGAGATTTTATTGAAAGCCCCCCAAAAATGACAGGGGTTGGGGGGAAAATATATATATATATATATATATATATATATATATATATATATATATATATATATATATATATATATATATATATATATATATATATAAGAGAAACAAGTACTGTATAATGCTGTATTGGAAGTCATTATGAGATTGCAAAACTCTTCTGAAAGGTGTTTAAATTCATCTGAATGCCTGACACTTGCCAATACAATGTGATACACAATTTGTTTTTGGTTTTTTAATGGGACTGTATCCAATGGCAGAGGTAGAAACTATATCTAAAAACAGTCCTGTGTCGTCCGACGACGAATAGTTTTCCAAAATTTTATAGAAATCTGCTTGAACGGTGGAGCTTTGGTTAAAGGTCTTGCGTGCGCGCTCTTACACGCGTGACCGGCGCTCAGCAGCCTCTTGCGTGCGCGCTCTTACACGCGTGACCGGCGCTCAGCAGCCTCTTGCGTGCGCGCTCTTAAACGCGTGACCGGCGCTCAGCAGCCTCTTGCGTGCGCGCTCTTAAACGCGTGACCGGCGCTCAGCAGCCTCTTGCGTGCGCGCTCTTAAACGCGTGACCGGCGCTCAGCAGCCTCTTGCGTGCGCGCTCTTAAACGCGTGACCGGCGCTCAGCAGCCTCTTGCGTGCGCGCTCCCGCCTCGCTCCCAGTGTCACCTTGTCCCGAACAGAACAGGCCCGAATTGAATCGTTTACAATGGCCGCAGCCACCGGGAACAAACCGAAAACGTCCCCCAAAGCCGTCAAGTTCCTCTTCGGGGGCCTGGCCGGGTGAGTGTGTTGTTTTTTCTTGGGAAAAATGTAATTAATAAATGCGGTATGCATGTGTTATTAAGCGTGCCGCCGCTCAGTAGTTCTGAGCACAGTATACGTGTTATATTGTATCTGTCGGTCCCATCGCTTTCACACTGTCTGTATTTGTATGTATTTATATATTTTGCTATCCAATAACCCAACTCTTGTCGTCGCGGGGTCAAGTTTACTGTACCTAAACTAAAATCTCCAGCGACGCCACCTGTGCATAGGACTTGACATTGTGAGTGAAATCTCGGACAGAGATTTATCGGCGAGGTAAGACAGTGATCTAAAATTACCATGCGAGTGACAGGTCTTGAGAAATCATTATGGAAACGACGCAGTTATGTTTGAGGTAAAGAATAAACGGGTTTTAAAAGCGCATAGCACCGGCTGGGCGCAGCTCAAGTTCAGATGATTGAACTGACAGTAAAACCTGGACTGGCTCAAGCCGCTGTGCAATAGGAGTCTTATTATTGCGCTTCGATTACATGTATAGCGCCAGGACGCGTGCATTTGCATACAGCTGGGAAATAAAATGGTAAAAATAAATAAAGGAACTTCCTCTAGTAAGTTTTATTTTGCATTCCACAAGACAGAGGGAGGGGAGGACAGTCCCGGGAACAGCCTAGTGCTTTACTACCCATTCTGTGCATTGCATGAACCTGCTTGCAGAGGGAGGGCAGTGCAGTCACTGGAACAGCGCTGCCTCTCTGATTAGCCCCTGGCTTGCCTCTCTGATTAGCCCCTGGCTTCACTCTCTGATTAACCCCTGGCTTGCCTCTCTGATTAACCCCTGGCTTGCCTCTCTGATTAACCCCTGGCTTGCCTCTCTGATTAACCCCCTGGCTTGCCTCTGCCTCTCTGATTAACCCCTGGCTTGCCTCTCTGATTAACCCCTGGCTTGCCTCTGCCTCTCTGATTAACCCCTGGCTTGCCTCTGCCTCTCTGATTAACCCCCTGGCTTGCCTCTGCCTCTCTGATTAACCCCTGGCTTGCCTCTGCCTCTCTGATTAACCCCTGGCTTGCCTCTCTGATTAGCCCCTGGCTTGCCTCTCTGATTAGCCCCTGGCTTGCCTCTCTGATTAGCCCCTGGCTTGCCTCTCTGATTAGCCCCTGGCTTGCCTCTCTGATTAGCCCCTGGCTTGCCTCTGCCTCTCTGATTAACCCCCTGGCTTGCCTCTCTGATTAACCCCTGGCTTGCCTCTGCCTCTCTGATTAACCCCTGGCTTGCCTCTGCGTTGTGATTAACCCCTGGCTTGCCTCTCTGATTAACCCCTGGCTTGCCTCTCTGATTAACCCCTGGCTTGCCTCTACCTCTCTGATTAACCCCTGGCTTGCCTCTGCGTTGTGATTAACCCCTGGCTTGCCTCTGCGTTGTGATTAACCCCCTGGCTTGCCTCTCTGATTAACCCCTGGCTTGCCTCTCTGATTAACCCCTGGCTTGCCTCTCTGATTAACCCCTGGCTTGCCTCTCTGATTAACCCCTGGCTTGCCTCTCTGATTAACCCCTGGCTTGCCTCTGCGTTGTGATTAACCCCTGGCTTGCCTCTGCCCTGCAGGATGGGAGCCACGGTGTTTGTGCAGCCGCTGGATCTGGTGAAGAACCGCATGCAGCTCAGCGGAGAGGGCTCCAAGACCCGGGAGTACAAGACCAGCTTCCACGCCCTGAGCAGCATCCTGAGGAACGAGGGCCTGAGGGGCATCTACACAGGGTGGGTATGGAGTGAACTACAGGGGGCGGTGTCGCGTGCGGGTACATTTACCATAGGAGCATGTAGACTGTACTATAGGGAGATCTGTACAGGGCGTGCATAGACTGTACTGTAGAACGTGGTATATACTGTAGGGAGGGATCTGTACAGGGTGCATACATATACTATAGGGTGTGGGAATGTTATAGGGGCAGCTGTAGAATGTGCAGTGCTGCTGGGGGAGCTATAAGTGTATACTATAGAGTGTAAGTGCACACTGCAGGGAGATCTGTATAGGGTGGGGCATTCTGTACAGCGGGAGTCTCCAGCCCTGGTCTTGGAGACCCCCAATCCTGCAGGATTTCTAGGTGTCTTTACATCATCAGTGGATGAAGATCTGGAGCACATGTTCATCTGAACTGATTAAGACAGTAATTAGTGCAATTAAGTAACCGAGAGCTGGGTTGAAACGTAAACCAGGAGACCCAGTAGCTCTCCAAGACCCTGCTGTACAGGGTGTGAATACATTGCAGGGATGGAAATAAGACTCCCATGGCATAGCAGTGTCATCCATTCCAGGTTTTACTATGAGCTTGATCAGCCCCAGTGTGTCTAGGCAACAAGCTCAGGTGTGTCTGATTAAACTCCTAGTAAAACCAGGAATGGATCAAACTGCTGTGCAACGGGAGCATTATTCTGTCACTGTGTTTCTCATCTGAAGAGCGTTCGTGTGTATATATAAGTGGGTTGGGGGTTGCGGGTTGTGGGTTGTGGGTTGAGGTTGGGAGGGATCTTGTATGGTGTGTGGTTTTTTGCCAGGTTTATAATCATAATTGCCTCCTCTCCTCGCTGCCCGGTTGCCCCCAGGCTGTCTGCTGGTCTACTGCGCCAGGCTACCTACACCACCACGCGGCTGGGCATCTACACCATCCTGTTTGAGAAGATGACGGGCGTTGACGGCACGCCCCCCTCCTTCCTCATGAAGGCGCTCATCGGCATGACCGCCGGAGCAACAGGGGCCTTCGTGGGGACCCCGGCTGAAGTGGCCCTCATACGCATGACCGCCGATGGCAGGTGAGGAGAGGAGAGGGGCCACAGCCCTTTTCACCTGCAAGGAGACAGAGTTTTAAGGAGGCTTGGTGGTCCAGCGGCTAAAGAAAGGGGCTTGATACCAGGAGGTTCAAATCCCAGCTCAGCCACTGCTCGGTCACACTGTGTGTGACCGAGCAAGTCACTGAACCTTCTTGTGCTCCGTCCTTCGGATGAGACGTCAAACAAACGAGCTCCTATTGGAAGTGACTCTGCAGCAGCAGCAGCAGTTGTTGATGATGCATAGTTCACCCCCCTAGTCTCTGGAAGTCGCTTAAGAGACCCTTTCTGTAACCACTGGACCCCCAAGCCTCCTAACACAGTCATTGTCATGAGACACAATAATGAGGCCGTTAGCTATTAGCAGAAATTAAGATGTGTTTTGTTACCTAATCTGCAGGGCAGCAGTGTGGAGTAGTGGTCAGGGCTCTGGACTCTCGACCGGAGGGTCGTGGGTTCAATCCCAGGTGGGGGACACTGCTGCTGTACCCTTGAGCAAGGTACTTTACCTGGATAAGGGCGTCTGCTAAGAAATAAATAATAATGAACTATATATTGGAACCTGGTTGGAGTAAAAACCTGGACTGGACTAGCTCTCCAGAGCCAGGATCGGGTAGCCCTGCCTCGCCTGAGCCCTGATTTTGTGGTTTGTGCCTACAGGCAGCCCCCTGCCCAGAGGAGGGGCTACACCAACGTGTTCAATGCCCTGCTGAGGATCACCAGAGAGGAGGGGGTCACTACGCTGTGGAGGGTAGGGGGGGCTGCAAGATAGTAGCACACGGGGGGGGGCGGGGTAGCTGTAGTGTGTCTGTCTGTCTGTCTGTCTGTTCCAGGGCCCTCGTTTCTAGTTACTATTGAGTCTGATTCTCTACTCTGTGTGTGTGTGTGTGTGTGTGTGTGTGCCTATGAGAGGATTATCCTCTCCAGTCGTAATGGTGTCTGATTCTGTAATCCACGTGTGTCTCAACTTTTATGTTCTCCAGTGTTGATGTCGTCTGATGCGCTACTCTGTGTGTCTCTGTCTGTCTGTCTGCCTCAAGTTAAGTTTATACTCCCAGTTGTAATGTGTGTGTGGGTGTGTGTGTGTGTGTGTGGGGGGGTGTCTTGCTGTGTGTGTGTGTGTGTTTCAGGGTTAAGCTGTCAGTTTTCTATAGTGTCTGATTCTGTACTCTCTCTCTCTCCTCTCCCCCGTCTCTCTTTCTCTCTCCTCTCCCCCCTCTCTCTGTCTCTCTCTCACTCCTCCCCCTCTCTCTGTCTCTCTCCCCCTCTTTCTCTCTGTCTCTCTCCTCTCTCTCTCCCTCCCTCTCTCTCTCCTCTCCCCTATCTCTCCCTCCCTCCCTCTCCTCTCCCCTATCTCTCCCTCCCTCCCTCCCTTTCCCTCTCCCTCTCCCTCTCTCTCTCTCTCTCCCTCCCTCTCTCTCCCCCTCCCTCTCTCTCCCTCCCTCTCTCTCTCCTCTCTCCTCTCTCTCTCTCCCTCCCTCTCTCTCTCCTCTCCCCTATCTCTCCCTCTCTCCCTCCCTCCCTCTCTCTCCCTCTCCTTCTCCTTCTCCCTCTCCCTCTCCCCCTCCCTCTCTCCCCCTCCCTCTCCCCCTCCCTCCCTCTCTCCCTCTCTCCCTCTCTCTCTCCCTCTCTCCCTCTCTCCCTCCCTCCCTCTCTCCCTCCCTCCTCCTCTCCCCTCTCTCTCTCCCCCTCCCTCTCTCTCCCTCCCTCTCTCTCTCCCTCCCTCTCTCTCTCCCTCCCTCTCTCTCTCCCTCCCTCTCTCTCCCCCTCCCTCTCTCCTCTCCCCTCTCTCTCTCTCCCTCTGTCTCTCCTCCTTCTCTCTCTCCTCTCCCCTCTCTTTCTCTCTCCCTCTCTCTCCCCCTCCCTCTCTCTCTCTCTCTCCCCCTCTCTCTCCCTCTCTCCCCCTCCCTCTCTCTCTCTCTCTCTCAGGGCTGCATTCCCACAATGGCTCGTGCTGTGGTCGTGAACGCGGCTCAGCTCGCCTCCTACTCCCAGTCCAAACAGGCCCTGCTGGACACAGGTCAGCGTTGGCATGCTTCTGTACAAACACAGGGAGGGGAGTAAGACTCCTGTTGCACAGCAGCGTCACCCAGTCCAGGTTATACTACCAGCTTGATCAGCCCGCAGTGTGCATAGGCAACAAGCTCAGGTATGTCTTATTAAACTCGTAGCAAAACCAGGAATGGATCAGTCTGCTGTGCGATAGGAGTCTTATTTCCATCCCTGAAATTTAAATAGGTTTTATTTTTGTATTGATGTGCTGAAAGTTTTTGCTGTGTTGTTCATTATTATAAATGTAGCTGTATATTATGACTAAAGGAGTTTTAGAAGCCTAATAAATGTAGCGCAAAAGTGTTATTATTATTATTTGTTTATTTAGCAGACGCCTTTATCCAAGGCGACTTACAGAGACTAGGGTGTGTGAACTATGCATCAGCTGCAGAGTCACTTACAACTACGTCTCACCCGAAAGACGGAGCACAAGGAGGTTAAGTGACTTGCTCAGGGTCACACAGTGAGTCAGTGGCTGAGGTGGGATTTGAACCGGGGACCTCCTGGTTACAAGCCCTTTTCTTTAACCACTGGACCACACAGCCTCCTATGAAACAGTACAGCTGGGGCCAAAAGGATTGAGACACAATTAAAAAAATGAACTATATGAAAATAATTTTAGATTTTTAATTCAACATCATGCAATCAAAGAAACTACAAAATGATATTGCAAAAAAAAAGTCTACCGGAAGCCATATTAGTAGTACAGTAGTATTTTGTGTTAGAAATGTCAAACTTGTGTTAGCTTGTCGTTTAAGTATATGGAAAACTACAGAGCGGTGTGTAATTCAATATGTTAACGTCATTCAGCAGGTTTCGTTCCACTTTTGAAGCAAAATTAGTTCATTCTATATAGAGAGGGTGGGATGCTAAACTTGGCCAGAGCTGTCTGTTCACAAACAGAGAACCAGACATGATCAGATGCATGATTTTGTTATTTTTCTAAACTGGCGACTGTTGTTTTTACTTTGCCTGTTTGACTTGTTTAACGGTTCGGTGCTTGCTGTGTTTCTTGTGTGCAGGGTATTTCTCAGACAATATCTTCTTGCATTTCTGTGCCAGTATGATCAGTGGACTGGTCACCACAGCGGCCTCCATGCCAGTGGACATCGTTAAAACAAGGTAAACACATGGGGTGCAGGAGGGGGGGGGAGTCACACAGTCAGGGGAGCGCAGGGGTCCCCGAGGGTCTCCCCTGGTAAAGGCACGGCCGCGTGGTGTCAGGGGAGCGCAGGGGTCCCCGAGGGTCTCCCCTGGTAAAGGCATGGCTGCGTGGTGTGCAGGGGGGGGGGGGAGTCACACAGTCAGGGGAGCGCAGGGGTCCCCCGAGGGTCTCCCCTGGTAAAGGCACGGCCGCGTGGTGTGCAGGGGGGAGTCACACAGTCAGGGGAGCGCAGGGGTCCCCGAGGGTCTCCCCTGGTAAAGGCACGGCCGCGTGGTGCGCAGGGGGGAGTCACACAGTCAGGGGAGCGCAGGGGTCCCCGAGGGTCTCCCCTGGTAAAGGCACGGCCGCGTGGTGTGCAGGGGGGAGTCACACAGTCAGGGGAGCGCAGGGGTCCCCGAGGGTCTCCCCTGGTAAAGGCACAGCCGCGTGGTGTGCAGGGGGGAGTCACACAGTCAGGGGAGCGCAGGGGTCCCCGAGGGTCTCCCCTGGTAAAGGCACGGCCGCGTGGTGTGCAGGGGGGAGCGCAGGGGTCCCAGAGGGTCTCCCCTGGTAAAGGCACGGCCGCGTGGTGTGCAGGGGGAGTCACACAGTCAGGGGAGCGCAGGGGTCCCCCGAGGGTCTCCCCTGGTAAAGGCACGGCCGCGTGGTGCGCAGGGGGGAGTCACACAGTCTGGAAAAATCGGGAGGGGTAAAAATAATTTAAAAAAATAAATAAATAATTAAGAAGATAAGCAAACTTGGCTGCTTTTATTGGTTAAAGGGAAACAGCAAGTGGAGCGCTCGGCATTCCTCACAGGAGGGGGAGACAGACTCGGGCAGAAAACCGACACATTCCTTCGCTATTGTCTTCTGCATATCCAGGTGCGATCGCTCTGTGTGGTATTAAACACTGTATTTGTGATTTCAGAATTCAGAACATGAGAATGATTGACGGGAAACCAGAATACAGGAATGGACTGGTAAGCCTGTTTTTTATTTATTGAAGTGTTATTTCCAGTATTTGTCTCAGCCTTCATTTTGGTTTTGCAAGCGGAGCGTGCAAACGAGATCGCGACAGGTTAATAAGAAATCGACTCATCTTTATTGAAGCTGGAATGAAAAATAAAATATTTGAGGCGGGACGCACTTTATCACAGTCCTTCTGCAGCGTGACTATTTATATAAACAAAGAGGAGTCTCTTCTGCTTGGAAATGAAAACAGGCAGACTAGCCTTTTTTAAAAAGCCCATTTAGTTTTGCAGAAGTAAATGAAATCGGTTTTACTGTGAACGTGTTTCTCAGTGTGTGATTGCGATGCTGAACAGGGATCAATTGAATTCTTTAAAGGAGAGGAGAAAAGCCGAGGTGAAGTACCGAAAATCAGAAGCTCCAATATAATCAATAAAAATGGGGATTCTTAGTCGATTGAGATTCCACATAAATCTTGAATACAGTTCTCTGCAGTGCTGTGTGATCACTGCAGACGGCCGGGGGGGGATGTTTAATCCCTAAACTATAGGAATCCCTATAGCGTTAATTTCTGTTTTATAACTGCATTCAATCACAGCTTTAAAAAAAAAAAAAAGGTAAGCTAAGTACACAAAAATGTGACTCATCGATTAAACCCAAATCATTTCTGTCTGGGACGTTTTGGACCGCAGCTGGGATGGTAGAAGGCAGCGCTGAAAACAGGCGCGCTGTTTTCAAACAAGTTGTCTTTTCAAAAAAGACAAGGTGATGATGTCATGATGACGTCAGAATAGAATGTTAATTCCCAGAGGTTCCAATGGCCCTCCGTTTGAAAATAAATGTTGCGTTGTGTTTTTGCTTCCTGGCTGCATAGCGGTGATTTAGCCCACAAATTGTGATGTCTGTAATTGTGATTATCTGTCTGTCTGTCTGTCTGTCTGTCTGTCTGTCTGTCTGTCTGTCTGTCTGTCTGTCTGTCTGCGCAGCTATATATTCTGTACTGTAAGCTCTCTCCCGCTCTCTCCTCTCCGTGTCTCTCGCAGGAAGTCCTGGTCAAGGTCGTTCGCTCGGAAGGGTTTTTCAGCCTGTGGAAAGGGTTCACTCCTTACTACGCCCGGCTGGGTCCCCACACGGTCCTCACCTTCATCTTCCTGGAACAGATGAACAAATACTACAAGATCTACTTCCTAGCGTCATAGAGGGGCCCCCAGGAGCCCCGGGCCCCCAGCACCCAGCCCCCTTCCTGTGAAACTGCAGTCTCTAAAAAAAACAACAGGGCCCCAGAGCTGCACCACAGGGATGGGAATAAGACTCCTGTTGCACAGCAGTTTCACCTGCTCCAGGTTTTACTACAGGCTTGATTACCCGCCACAGTGTGTCTAGGTAACAAGCTCAGGCGTGTCTTATTATTAAACTCTTAGTAAAACCAGGAATGGATCAAACTGCTGCGTTGACGTATCCCTGTCCTTTTTGTAATGTTTTGAGTTTTTCAGCCTGGGTGCAGCAGCACCAGGGCTAGAGTTTGTAACCCTGCTCAAACTCCTGGCTCCTGATCATTTCAATATTAATAATAATAACAGACTTCATTGAGGGGAGCTCTGAACCCCAGGACTGGGTGCAGCAGCAGCAGCAGCAGCAGCAGGGCTAGTGTGAGTTTGTAACCCTGCTCAAACTCCTGGCTCCTGATCATTTCAATATTAATAATAATAACAGACTTCATTGAGGGGCATTCTGAAGACCCTTACAGAAGGGTTATAGGCACAGTGTCTTTGATCTCCCAATACCCTGATGAACTACAGCTGGGTTTTATCGGAGCTGTTTAAAGAATCGCCCTGAATTGCATGGTTATCCCGGGATCATGAGTAAATGGTTGGTGCAATCTAGGTGCTGCAATATGCTCTAAAAACTACCGGGTGTAATTTGATCAAAAAGCGATTATGTTTGCGTTTTCATCTCAACGGTTCATATATATGAACTGATGCATCTGATCAGACCTCTTAAGCTGCAAAACTTCTTAAACAGTGTTTCCGTGGCTTTTGTTTTTACCCTTAATCATTTAAATGCGGAAGTTGCATCAAACATCATAGTATTATTAATATTACTATAGATTTTCTTTTTACCTTCCAGCTTTTTAACATTAAAATCATTCTGGCTGAATCGCAAGCTCTTCAGTCGTACTCTGCGCTTGTAAAATCCTAGTTGCCAGCTCCATTTGGGTACTTCCTGATTCCGAAGCAGTCATGTGACATGGTGACCTGCCCCCCCCCCCCCCCCGTCACACTCACTGTTGGGACCAGCAGAGTTGAAAGGTCACAGAATGACATGAGTTGGAATCAGGGAAGTCAAAAATAAAAAGGATTCAAATTCAGTATCTGAGGTCACCCCTCTGAACGATTGAAAAACGTACAGAGGGGAATAAACGCAAAGAATTTGGAAGTGAATTCAAATCGAACAGAACGCATCTGACATATACTGTACATTAACTAGTGTTCTTGGCTTAAACTTAACAGATTGTGATGTGAAATTAAATTATATTGAATTATGTATAATTAAACAAAGTGTATGTATATAGATAGATAGATGGATAGATAGATAGATTTTACTTCTCTAGTCCCCAGTTGAGTTAAACCTGTATTAAAGGTTTTCTTTTTTTTTTCGGAGAGGAATCCTTTGTTTGTTAATCTTGCACAATGATGGAGTTTCTCTCAATTGTTTATTTTTTTCTTCATCTTGTTTGTTCTGAGTGATGCCTCGCGTTCAGTTGAATTGTCGAACTGTTTAACTTGTTTGTAACACTGCAGCCCTGAAACCTCACGCTACCCCAGTGGTGTAATAAGAGACCAGACCCACACACACACACATATATACTGTACAGAATGTCATACGTTTTCTGCACTTTCACTCCCTCTCTTCCTGTTTCATTCTTCTTTTTTTCTTTCACCTCTCCTTTTTGTCTCTCACTCCCTTTCTCTCTTCTTTCCTTCCTCTTTCTCCTTTCCTTCCTCTTCCTCTCGTTTGCAGAGCTGCGAGGAGACTCGCTCGCACCATCGCTTCCCTTTCACGCGAGTGCAGAACTGACATGCCCCAGATCATTAAAAACAAACGCATTGCAAGAGAACATGGGAGTGATCTGATACAGAGTGGTGAAGGGCCCCAGCTTCATCACCCGTCCGCACAGCAGCACACCTCATTCAGCTGTGCTTGTGTTTATAAATGTTCAGGGGCTCTGTCTAATCAGGCAGGCTTGGTGGTTAGAGAAAGGGGTCTTGATACCAGGAGGTTCAAATCCCGGCTGAGCCACCGACTCACTGAGCGTGACCCTGAGCGAGTCACTGAACCTCCTTGTGCTCCGTCCTTCGGATGAGACGTCAAACAAACGAGCTCCTATTGGAAGTGACTCTGCAGCAGCAGCAGTTGTTGATGATGCAGAGTTCACCCCCCTAGTCTCTGTAAGTCGTTTGGTCTTGACAAATGGAAATGACAAATTCACACGCTGAGAGTACGTTTCATTCTCCTGCTGTCTTTGCTGTGTCTGTCATACAAAGGCTGCGAGAGAAAGCACGCTCTCAGCTGGATTAGAGGCAGCTACCCAACGCTCAGAAACATCAGTCATTAAATCTATTAAAAACAGACACAAAAAAGCTGATATGAACTTCTTTAACCTGTTGATGCAGAAGCTGCTGTCATTAACATTCTAGGGTGTGAGATCTGCATTCTCAGCGATATTGGAAGTGAAGTTCCAGTGGGATCTGTTCTCCCTTCTCTGAGCTGTGCAGTATATCTGCTGAGTGGGTTTCCTGTTGCTTAGTCGTTTCCCCTTTGCAAGAATAACTCTTCAAACCCCCCCCCCCCCCCCCCATCTGCTGACAGTGACAAGGACTTCCATCAGTCAGATTCCCCCCCTCTCAGCTGCTCAGGAGACCCAAAGCCTCAGCGAGCGTCCTCCGATCCCACACCCAGGAACTCCAGAGCGGATCATCAGGGCAGCAGTGTGGAGTAGTGGTCAGGGCTCTGGACTCTTGACCGGAGGGTCGTGGGTTCAATCCCAGGTGGGGGGACACTGCAGCTGTACCCTTGAGCAAGGTGCTTTACCTAGATTGCTCCAGTAAAAAAAAAACCAACTGTATGAATGGGGAATTGTATGTAAAAAATAATGTGATATCTTGTAACAATTGTGAGCCGCCCAGGATAAGGGCGTCTGCTAAGAAATAAATAATAATAATAATTCATGCATGAAAGGATTAAAGGCAGCACTGGATGCAAATAAGGAATAAATTATTATTATTTATTTCTTAGCAGACGCCCTTATCCAGGGCGACTTACAATTGTTACAAGATATCACATTATTTTTACATACAATTACCCATTTATACAGTTGGGTTTTTACTGGAGCAATCTAGGTAAAGTACCTTGCTCAAGGGTACAGCAGCAGTGTCCCCCACCTGGGATTGAACCCACGACTCTCCGGTCAAGAGTCCAGAGCCCTAACCACTACTCCACACTGCTGCCCAAATAAATAACCTTAAAACGATCCAAATTGCACAGGTGGGTCTGCGCAGAATTCAGTACACCTGCAAACAATGTGAAAGTAGACCCTTAGCCTATATTTTGAGAACTGAGTTGAATTAAAATTTTAAAAGTTTAGTTAGCGTTCTTTCCTTCGTGCGTCCGCGAGTATAAAATTATTGCGATTCTGACTGTAGATTTCAACAAAGATGTTTTTTTTATTCGATTCGGTACCCCGTTGTCCCTAAGCACGGGTCGTAACGGAATCAAGCAGGAGACACAGTGTTTGGATTTAATACACTTTCTCTTAGACATCACCCCTTATTCCTCAACCTATCAGAATATCATTGTCCCCGCCTTGGTTTTGTTACCTGCAGTGTTTGTAACATCAGAGCCTGTTTGATGCGCCACTCGGGAAACCCTGGTGTTTTAAAAGATAAGGAAGGGAGGAGATAGTTTTAGCTTTTGAAGGTTTTTAACCCCCGGGGTGTTCTCTCTGACAAAGCACAGGGTCCCCTTTTAAATTGCCATGTGGTGCCCTGACGATCTGTCTTCCTGCTGCAGTAATTAATATAAAAACCAAATACTAACAATTTAAAACTAAACAGTTCGTCTTTTTAAACTCTCGTTTCTTAACAGTGCGTTTTTTTTCTTTCCTGCTTATCCGATTGCCGTGGAACTTGGTGTTTGAGTCATTGAGAGTACAGCGCCATGGAGATACAGGGAGAGTGTCAGTCTGTCTGTCCATCTCCCCTGTATCTCTCTCCCAAATATTCCAGAATTATTAGAACTGCTCTTCAAGGAAAAGTCAAACTGAGACGGGCTTTTTTTTTAAAAGTCAGTAGGATGTGTGTCTTGCGATGATAAAGCCTTTGGGTCTCAAGGAAACTCAATGATAAGCAGAAGTGCGGAAAAACCACACCATCTAATAAGCTGATGACTTCACACACACACACACACACACACACACACACACACGCGGAGCGACGGAGCAGAAGGGCAGACAGACACTTAACCTTGGCTCTCAATACAGCACACAGGTATGTGGACACTATTTCAGTTACAGCTGACTAGGAAAGTTGCATGAGATTGGACAGTCTTGTAGCACACATAGCTAGCAGAAGAATTTCAGTAAATCTCATCTAATATGTATTGCTTTACCAGACCTCTCTGTGCTTTACAATGCTTCCCTATGCTTTACCAGACCTCTCTGTGCTTTACAATGCTTCCCTATGCTTTACCAGACCTCTCTGTGCTTTACAATGCTTCGCTATGCTTTACCACACCTCTCTGTGCTTTACAATGCTTCCCTATGCTTTACCAGACCTCTCTGTGCTTTACAATGCTTCCCTATGCTTTACCACACCTCTCTGTGCTTTACAATGCTTCCCTATGCTTTACCACACCTCTCTGTGCTTTACAATGCTTCCCTATGCTTTACCAGACCTCTCTGTGCTTTACAATGCTTCCCTATGCTTTACCAGACCTCTCTGTGCTTTACAATGCTTCCCTATGCTTTACCAGACCTCTCTGTGCTTTACAATGCTTCCCTATGCTTTACCAGACCTCTCTGTGCTTTACAATGCTTCCCTATGCTTTACCACACCTCTCTGTGCTTTACAATGCTTCCCTATGCTTTACCACACCTCTCTGTGCTTTACAATGCTTCCCTATGCTTTACCAGACCTCTCTGTGCTTTACAATGCTTCCCTATGCTTTACCACACCTCTCTGTGCTTTACAATGCTTCCCTATGCTTTACCACACCTCTCTGTGCTTTACAATGCTTCCCTATGCTTTACCACACCTCTCTGTGCTTTACAATGCTTCCCTATGCTTTACTGTACTTTCACTGTGCATTATTACACTTTGCTGTGCTTTTACTATGGGACACTTTTTTTTTTTTTTTATAAGGGTTTGAAGTTTTACATTGCGTCTTTTCACAGTTGGTAGACAGCTAGAGAGGTAGAGAGTCAGAGAGAGGTCACCAGCGATGCACCCTCTGCTATTCCTTCATGTCCTTCTAATGTCCGGCGCGGGACGTTCGCACGCTGAGGACAGCCGGTGCCTGAGTGACCATGACGCGGACAACAAGCCCAGGATTAACTGCAGCAACGCTGGGCTGACCTCGGTCCCCGGGACCCTCTCTCCCGATACGGAAGTTCTCCTCCTCCAATCCAACAGCTTCACCTCCGTCTCCTGGGGCTCCTTCACAGTCTTCCCCTTGCTCTCCCAACTCGACCTCTCCCAGAACCAGGTCAGCGTCCTGGAGAGAGGCAGCCCGGCCACAGCGGGTCTGGGAGACTCGGACGGTAAATCCTGGAGCTTGGGGCACCTCCGCAACCTCTCCCTGGCCCACAACCTGCTGTCCTCCTTGCCTGAAGGCATCTTCCAGGCTTTGGGGAACCTCAAGGAGCTGTATCTGCAAGGGAACCAGTTGCAGGGTCTTCCGGGAGGGGTCTTCTCGGAGCTGAGAGATCTGGAGGTGTTGGATCTGTCTCACAATGGGCTCCGAGCCCTGCCTGGGACCCTGATCCATGAGCTCACCAAGCTGAAGACCTTCATCCTGCACGACAACTCCCTGGTCTTCCTCCCGGACGGCTTCTTCTCGCACCTCGAGATCCCGTACGTGTTCCTGTCCAGCAACCCCTGGTTCTGTGACTGCAGTCTGGAGTACTTCCGGGGGTGGATGGAGGAGCAGGGTCACAACGTGTACAGCAGGGATGGAGGGGAGATTAAGAACGCCCCAGAGACCGTGGTGTGCGCGGCTCCCAGCCCCCGCCAAGGCCAGGAGGTGCAGGACCTGTCAATGGAGGACCTCTGCCCAACAGGGACTGATATCGCGGTCGTATTGACCGACCATGAAACTATCCCAACGATAGCACTTTACATACCTACAACTCGAACCCAGCTCCCGACGGAACCCTCCACCCCAGCCACCGCTACCCCCACACAGCCGCCCACTTCCACAGCAGTGTTTATCACGGACACTCCCTCTCCCTCCCCATCTCCCTCCCCATCTCCCTCCACATCTCCTTCCCCATCTCCCTCCACATCTCCCTCTCCCTCTCCCTCTCCCTCCACATCTCCCTCCCCATCTCCCTCCACATCTCCCTCTCCCTCTCCCTCTCCCTCTCCCTCTCCCTCCCCATCTCCCTCTCCCTCTCCCTCCCCATCTCCCTCCACATCTCCTTCCCCATCTCCCTCCACATCTCCCTCTCCCTCTCCCTCTCCCTCTCCCTCCACATCTCCTTCCCCCTCTCCCTCCCCATCTCCCTCCACATCTCCCTCTCCCTCCCCCTCTCCCTCCACATCTCTCCCTCCCTCTCCCTCTCCCTCCACATCTCCATCCCCCTCTCCCTCTACCTCTCCCTCTCCCACAGATCCAGAAATCTGGTACCCCCCTGGTCTTCACCACAAGCGCTCCGGCTCTCGGGCGACAGACCAGCCCGACTTCCTGTTCTGCCTGGGTGGCTTCCTCCTCTACCTGATCTCCTCGCTCCTCCTCCTGGCCTCCTTCTGTCTCCTGCTCTGGGTCGCCTGCCTCTATTTCAGGGTCTACCGGTCGCTCACGACTCGACTCAGAAAGCCACCCAACATCCGCCTGGTTCGGTACAGCCTGCTGGTGAGGGAGGGAGCGCTGGATCCGGCTTCGGGGTCACCCCTGGAAGAGGGGAAGCTGCAGGGAATTCCTGCCGTCGTGCCCGTGGCCGATCCAGAGGGAAACGAGGAATCTCATTCGGGAATATCCACGCTCGTGGTTCTGAGAAGCCGGTCTTCCCTTAGTTTGGATACCGACATGCTGGGGTCTGTTTTGTAAAGTCGTCTGCAGCGGGGCGGGCGGGGCAGGGGGGGGGGGGGTACAATAGATATAGATGGGGGGGGGTTGGATCAGGGAGACAGGAAGCAGGTCTCAGAATCAATGTGTCTGGTATTTAATCACTAAACCGTGCTGGATCATAATTGAGTAAGAAGCTTCACTGTTCATTTTTTTATATATATTTTTTTCCTTTAACCTGCTTGTGATTCTTCTTGTACTCAAATACTTTTTTATTTGTTTTATATGAGTCTGTGTTGCTTTCATCCGAGTTCAGGAGCTGCCATATATATATATATATATATATATATATATATATATATATATATATATATATATATATATATATATAAACACAGGCTGGATCTGTGAAGTCTCTTAACAGAAGTAAAGTCAGTTTAATGATCTGCCACTTCGGATTAAGTTTTTTATTTTTGCTTGCACTACACTGACTGTGCACTAGACGGCGCCACTAATATAAAGACACTTTGGGTGATCTAGACCAGCGGTTCTCAAACCCGGTCCGGGGGGACCCCCTGCTGTGTCTGCTGGTTTCCATTCCCACTGAGCTCTCAATCACTGAACTGCACCCTTAACTAAAATAGCCAGTAGCTGAATTTAAGACCTTTTTAATCGTTCTAATGTAAAGTGTGGTAGATTTAACCTGGTGAGGCAGAAGAGAGGGATGTTCTGTGTCTGGATCAATATTGTAACTCAAGGAAAGTCAGCAGAGTTCACAAAGTTCAGCTGCGCACACGCATTTAGGTAAGATCTATAAGACAGGCGCCTGAGAGCGTGAGTGAGACTACCGGAATCCTCTCTTGACGATCATCTCCGTACCTGAGCGTTCTCCCGGTACCATCAGGTGACCCGATCACGATCTGGTTTCTGTTTATAACTAGCGGCCACGCTGTTGTGTCCAGCGATAAGGTCCGAGCTGCATGTGTGTGTAATGCTGGCATCAATAAATGGAAAGTTACCAACACAGCGATTTGTATTGTGCGCAGTCATTTACAGACGTCACACGAGCATCCTTACAACAGTGCTGGACTCATCGCACTGAAAACCACATTGAGACTGAAGGCAAACGCCAGGAAAACTAAGAAAGTGATTTTGTAGTTACTTTTAATTATATTCCCTTGACTAATATACCTTAACGTGCACACCTCTCTATATTTTTAACAGTGTATCGCAGTCACATTTTGCCAGGTATCTGTTCGGGTTTCATAAACTGGATGACGTCACTACTTATAATGCTATTTTTTTTAACATTTGTAATAATGAGGAAAGCTGTTCGCTGCCCGGCGATTAGGACTCTCCAGGTAAAAGCAGATTTGAAAATGATAACTCCTCACTACTGGAACAACAGCACCTAGATCCACCCAGCGTGCTTGCAAACACTGCGGGTCTTCACAAACGACGTGGTGAGCTATTTATTTTGGGAATGAACAATTCCGATCCCGACCAGCAGAGGTCACTGTTTGCCTAAACATGGACTCGAAAACCCTTTGAAATAACAGAGTAAACCCTTTCATGCACGAAATAGTAAAATAAACACAAAAAAAGCTACAGAAAAAAAAACGTGGACACATAATAAATATATTTTTCACTGACATTTTTTTTCAATTTTTTTTTCATTGCTTTATATGCGTAGGGGGAAAAGAACGGCATCCGCCTCATATGACGTCATCACGCATGTGCTTGCTCGTCTTTCACGTGTGCCCACATGTACAGACAAGTGGGGTCGCTGTGCATGAAAGGTCTAAACACGTAATAACTGGTTAAGATCAAATCCTGGTTACTATCACGGCGCGTGAGGAGGAGCAGCCCATTGAAATGAATGGGAGGAGCAGCCCATTGAAATGAATGGGAGGAGCAGCCCATTGAAATAAATGGGAGGAGCAGCCTATTGAAATGAATGGGAGGAGCAGCCCCATTGAAATGAATGGGACAACACAAGAAAGGTTCTGTGGTGCCGAGAGAGGGCAGGGACTACTGGTTATAATTAGAGGATCCTGCTAATTACTGCTGAATAATTAGGGGGGGGGAGATGGGGTACTCTGTTTTGCTGAAAACCTTTTTTGTGTGTTAGCTGCTCCCCTCAAAACACTGTTGCCGTGAGCAATGACCATTTAGAATTCGCAGGAGGCAGCTGAAACTCCCTCTCCTCCTTTTCCCTCTATCTCTCCCCCTCTCTCTCCCTCTCCCTCTCCCCCTCTCCCCCTCTCCCCCTCTCTCTCTCTCCCGCCCCCTCTCTCTCCCCCTCTCTCCCTCTCCCGTCCCCTCTGTCTCCTCTCCCTCTCCCTCTCCCTCTCCCTCCTTCTCTCTCTTCCTCTCCCCTCTGTCTCTCCTCTCCCTCTCCCCCTCTCTCTCCCTCTCCCGCCCCCTCTCATTCTCTTGCCCCCTCTCTGTCTCTCCTCTCCCTCCTTCTCTCTCTTCCTCTCCCCTCTGTCTCTCCTCTCCCTCTCCCCCTCTCTCTCCCTCTCCCGCCCCCTCTCTCTCATTCTCCTGCCCCCTCTCTGTCTCTCCTCTCTCCCCTTCTCTCTCTTCCTCTCCCCTCTGTCTCTCCTCTCCCTCTCCCCCTCTCTCTCCCTCTCCCGCCACCTCTCTCTCATTCTCCTGCCCCCTCTCTGTCTCTCCTCTCCCTCCTTCTCTCTCTTCCTCTCCCCTCTATCTCTCCCCTCTCTCTCCCTCTCCTGCCCCCTCTCTTTCTCTCCTCTCCCCCCTCTCCTCTCCCTTCCCTCACCCCTCTCTCCCCTCCCTCTTCCCCCTCTCCTCTCCTCTCTGCTTATCTAATCCCACACACAGCCCTTGCTTTATTCAATAGTTTTTTACATTCATTTCTCTGCTGCTTGTAAAGATGTAATCCAATTAAAATGATCAGGCTGGAGGATGGCTGTGCTGTCAGGTTCATTCAGTAAAAAACACAGCAAGCAGAGGAAAGACTCACATAGATATACAGAATATAGATATTAATAACACTTTGAGAAGGGGGCTGGTTCATTATCTTCTCTGTGCTTTACTACACTGTGCTGTGCTTTTACCAGGGGGGTACCAGAGGTGTGCTGAAACTAGAATTCCTATCCTACCTCCCCCTGCCTCCTGGTCCATGCATTATTAACTAGGCCAGGGCTGGATCGCATCAATATCAGGGTCTAGTGCTGTATATTATAAAGACATTTCAGAGGGCTGGATCGCATCAATATCAGGGTCTAGTGCTGTATATTATAAAGACATTTCAGAGGGCTGGATCGCATCAATATCAGGGTCTAGCGCTGTATATTATAAAGACATTTCAGAGGGCTGGATCGCATCAATATCAGGGTCTAGCGCTGTATATTATAAAGACATTTCAGAGGGCTGGATCGCATCAATATCAGGGTCTAGCGCTGTATATTATAAATACATTTCAGAGGGCTGGATCGCATCAATATCAGGGTCTAGCGCTGTATATTATAAAGACATTTCAGAGGGCTGGATCGCATCAATATCAGGGTCTAGTGCTGTATATTATAAAGACATTTCAGAGGGCTGGATCGCATCAATATCAGGGTCTAGTGCTATATATTATAAAGACATTTCAGAGGGCTGGATCGCATCAATATCAAGGTCTAGCGCTGTATATTATAAAGACATTTCAGAGGGCTGGATCACATCAATATCAGGGTCTAGCGCTGTATATTATAAAGACATTTCAGAGGGCTGGATCGCATCAATATCAGGGTCTAGCGCTGTATATTATAAAGACATTTCAGAGGGCTGGATCGCATCAATATCAGGGTCTAGCGCTGTATATTATAAAGACATTTCAGATGGGTCTAACATTGTCCACACGAGTGCCTGTTGTTTCTGTATCACTGATTACTGAGTGGAAACTGAGATTCTCACACCCAGAGGTTTTCGTGCAGTGAGGTATATAAAGGATTGAGATGAGAAATCCCGAGGTGTTCTAAGACATTTGCACACAACTATAATTCTATTATTAAAATCAAAACCAAATTATATATTTACAGTTCTTCAAGTATGTTGGTGATTTTTAAGCTGGCCCTATTCACAATCACACACACACACACATTCACACACACACACGCACACACACACACACACACACATTCACACAGAGAGACACACGCCCGCACGCACGCACGCACGCACGCACACACACACACACACGCACACATTCACACACACACACGCACACACACACACACACACACATTCACACAGAGAGACACACACCCGCACGCACGCACGCACACACACACACACACACACACACACATACACTGAGTCGTGAATGCATTTATATTCCACATCATTCATGGTTACAGTCATGCTAAGCCTCGGTCTGTGACGATGGAATCAGTCCCTCTCTCCCTCCCTCTCTCCCTCATTCTCTGTTCAGAGAGCGAGAGAGATGCAGTGTGTCTGTATGTCAAAATTAGCAACCAGCACTTAGCAATTCTTTTTCGTTCTATTAAATGTATTTTCTGTTATTCGCACGCGTGCGTGTGTGTGTGTGTGTGTGTGTATTTCCAAACTCCCCACTGCGCTGCGCTCCGCCCATGTGACTCACAGCCCAGGTACCAGGATGCAGCGTCGATAGGGTTTCAAAATATTCACATGTTTTTCATTCCGACCCCGTTGCTAATGATCGAGGGGATCGGTTTGAAAGCGTTCGCTCACTCCTTTCAATGCAGTGCGTTGGAACGGGCTCTGAGTGCGTGCGCAGGAAGGCTGCAGGCGCGTCATCAGACCCTCTCGTGTATTCAGGGTGTAGAGGTACACGCGTGGATAGGGATACTGTCTCATGGTCTTCATTTCAATTTTAACACAGTGGTTTTTTTTTTTTTTTAGGCATATGTAGTTTTGTCTGTATGGAATTCATGTATATGCTTTTCTCTTAAATATGAATACAGATCAATTCTGTAGAAATGTTTCCTTTGAAAAATATGTTTTACAGTGAATTAACGATATTAATGAATTATATTCATACCTAGTCATACCATATCTACATAATCTATATCTATCTATCTATCGACCTCTATCTATCTATCTATCTATCTATTTATCTATCTATCTATCTATCTATCTATCTATATAGATGGATAGCATTATATGTATATAAATCACAACTATTAGATTAATTTATTTATATGATCAATACTTTAATATCTATCTATCTATCTCTCTATCTATCTATCTATCTCTCTCTATCTATCTCTATCTCTCTATCTATCTATCTATCTATCTATCTATCTATCTCTCTCTATCTATCTCTATCTCTCTATCTATCTCTCTATCTATCTATCTATCTCTCTCTATCTATCTCTATCTCTCTATCTATCTATCTATCTATCTATCTATCTATCTCTCTCTATCTATCTCTATCTCTCTATCTATCTATCTATCTATCTATCTCTCTATCTATCTATCTATCTCTCTCTATCTATCTCTATCTCTCTATCTATCTATCTATCTATCTATCTATCTATCTATCTATATTATCTATCTCTCTGTTTATTGCTCATATAAATAAATTAGTCTTATATTTGTGTTTGAGTTCCTGTTACACTTCCCCTTTAAGGGTTAATAAATATTTGGAGTCCTGGGGTGGAGGGGTGGAGGGGTGGAGGGGGGGGAGGGGGGGGCGGTGTTGTTGTTGTTTTGTTTTGGAAATGTCAAAGGTCACCAGCGACGCAAGTCTGACAGAAATCAATTGATGAAAGGCGATTGTCTGGAGAACGCAGAGCTGGTGATCTGAGCTATTGAGATTATAATACAGCTCAGCCTCATCCAACCCCCCTCACACACACACACACCATACACACACCATACACACACCATACACACACCATACACCATACACCATACACCATACACACACACACACACACCATGGAGAACGCAGAGCTGGTGAGCTGAGCTATTGAGATTATAATACAGCTCAGCCTCACCCAACCCCCCCTCACACACACACACACCATACACACCATACACACACACCATACACACACCATACACACCATACACCATACACACCATACACCATACACACACACACACACACACACACACACACACACACACCATACACACACACACACACTCACACACACACACACCATACACACACACACACACACACACACACACACACACACTCACACACACACACACACACCCATACACACACACACACACACACACACACACACACCATACACACACACACCATACACACACACACACACTCACACACACACACACCATACACACACACACACACTCACACACACACACACCATACACACACACACACACTCACACACACACACACACACACACACACACTCACACACACACACACACACCCATACACACACACACACACACACACACACACACACACACACCATACACACACAAACACACACACACTGACACACAAACACACACACACACTGACACACAAACACACACACACACATACGCCCTTTTGACAGTGTTATGAAGGAGATTGTGTTTGTGTGTGTGTGTGTGTGTGTGTGTGTGTGTTTCTGTGTTTGAGATTGTAAGGACTTGTCTGTGTTTGTGTGTTTGTGAGATATTATATGTGTATGTGTGAGATTGTGTGTGTGTGTCTCTGAGTGTGCATGTGTGTGTATCTGTGCGTCTGTGTGCGTGTGTGTGTGTGTCTTTGTGTATCTCTGTGTGTCTGATTGTGTGGGTGTTTCAGCGTACAAAAGATTCACGATACAAACAGGCCCACTTTCTCTACAGAATTCATACAGCACCTGCAGCATTCTTCAGATGTGTAATGCCAAGAAACAGAGGTGATTCTAATTATAGCGCAGTGGAGAGAGAGAGAGAGAGAGAGAGAGAGAGAGAGAGAGAGAGAGAGAGAGAGAGAGAGAGAGAGAGACAGAAAGAGGGAGAGGGAGAGAGAGAGAGACAGAGGAGAGGGAGAGAGGAGAGAGAGACAGAAAGAGGGAGAGAGAGAGACAGAGAGAGGGAGGAGGAGAGAGAGGGAGGGAGGAGGTGGCTAAGCATTGTAAATTGTGTAAGGTGGACTATAGCATAGTAGAGAGCAGCTGAGCTATGATGAAGTGGGCTACTGCCTTATAGATTGAGTGAGTGTGTGAGTGTAGAAATCCGAGGACAAGACGAGAGGAAAGATCAAGCAGAGAGAGAGCGAGAGAGAGACAGAGAGAGAGAGAGAGAGAGCGAGAGAGAGAGAGAGAGAGAGACAGAGAGAGAGAGACAGAGAGAGAGAGAGAGAGACAGAGAGAGAGAGACAGAGAGAGATAGACACAGAGAGAGACACACAGAGAGAGAGGATATAAATAATATGCCTTCCTCGCAGAGGCTTGGGTGAAAACACTGGCCAAGAGGCAGAGAAGGAGAAGGAAGAGGGAGAGGGAGAGAGGAAGTGTCTGAAACATCAGGGAGGAGGAGGGAGGAGGGTGAACAACACAGCCAGGCAGCCAGACAGCCAGACGGACAGGGGGACGGATCTACGAGGAAGCCCTGACAATGTGGATCGACTCTGCCAGCCTGCCGGCTGAACCACTCTGCTGTGCGCGGAGGGCGTTTTTTTAAATTGTGATTCAGCCTGCTAGCTAGCGTGGATATCTTTTTTACTGGAAGGGATTTGGGATTTGAAAAGGGTGACACGAACATCAGAACTGGGCTGCTTGATGGATTTTATATGATTTATTATTATTATTATTATTATTATTATTATTATTATTATTATTATTATTATTATTATTATTTTTCAAAAATTTTGAATGCATTTTTTTTTACAAGAATATATGTATATATCTATATGAATATAGAGATGTATGTATATTTATATCCTATGTCTATACAACGAGATAAAGTTTGATTTTAATATTATTTTATTTTATTTATTTAGAAATATTTTATTAAAAAAAATATATAGATATATATATTTTTTCTGTGTTTTCGAGGATTTTTTGTAAAGGACATTAGAAAGACCTTCATTGGGAATCATGGGAATATTGAAATGCTCCAGATTTTTTCTGGTTCCTGGTTTCGTGGGAAATGTTTGAGCTCCTCCGAGCTCCCCTGCACCCCGCTGTCCGCGTGTGAACCCCCTCTCTCTGCGCTGCGTGGATGAGGTGACCCCCAAACCTACAGGCAGCTCAGGTGAGTACGCTTCTCAACACAGACACAGAGCTGAAGCCCAGGCTGCAGGCAGGACCGGGAGACTCAGTCTAATACTGTCAGCCCCTGCTGTGAGAGAAACACTGACTGCTGCAATCCAGCCCTTTAAACATGATTCACAAAACACAAGAATCGAGTCAATACTACTACTGCTGCTGCTAGGAATGATCACGCTGCTCCTGCCACTAATACACTGCTAATGATATCCACCCTCATGCAATCTTAACATAGTGTTATTATTATTATTATTATTATTATTATTATTATTATTATTATTATTATTATTATTATTATTAATATCTGACCACATTCTAAGCAAGCAATCATACTATATTATTAAATAGGAGGCTGTGTGGTCCAGTGGTTAAAGAAAAGGGCTTGTAACCAGGATAGTCCCCGGTTCAAATCCCACCTCAGCCACTGACTCATTGTGTGACCCTGAGCAAGTCACTCAACCTCCTTGTGCTCCGTCTTTCAGGTGAGACGTAGTTGTAAGTGACTCTGCAGCTGATGCATAGTTCACACACCCTAGTCTCTGTAAGTCGCCTTGGATAAAGGCGTCTGCTAAATAAACACATAATAATTATTATCAATAATAATATCCAAACATGCAGTCATACAACATTATTAGCAACTACACTGTGAATTTTACTCTCAACTTGATTAGAGCTACCACTGAACACTTAGAAACATAATAATAATAATAATAATAATACATTCAAAAGACTAGTAGTCTAAACGTTGCCAGTCAAAATGTCTGCTAATAATAGCATTAATAACTATCCTACGACTAATATTATCACTAGTACTGAAACTCCGAGTAAACCTGCCTGTGGGGAGGGGTTGTGTTTC